>NC_073382.1:78977476-78990448 GCF_028641065.1 Leucoraja erinaceus | reverse complement strand
ATAGTGTACACAATGGTGCAGGATCCATATCTGATTGCGGTCAATTGTCTGGGTTATATAAAATATTTATCGTAATTGCAAAGGAGTCCAATATGTGAAATTTGACATGAGCAGTGACGATAGAGCCCAAAAATGCTGAGTAACTCAGCGGGTACAGGGAGCAGCATTCTCTGAGCGAAAAATGGGTGACATTTCGGAGTCGAGCCCTTCATCCGAACAAGCAAGTTCCTGGGACAAATGAGTATTCTAATCCAACGATTGTTAAATGAAAAGATCTATTAATTCTTAAAGTTAGAAGAATGCAAAAGTGATCTTGTTGAAAGCGAGAATAAAATATCCAGGACTCTTTCAGGTTTGCAGGAATGATGGGTTAGCATATGATGAGCGCCTGTGAACCTCACTGGCTTCTTCGTTGCTGTGTTTTTAGATGTTGAGGAGGGACCCTTAAGACTTACAGAATAAATGCCGGCATAGATACGAGTGTGTGGAAAGGATGTTTCCACTGGTGGAGAGTCTCGGAACCATAGGTTATAGCCGCGTCGAAAAAGGGCGCTCTTTAGAAAGGCGGTGAGCAGGAACTTCTTATTCCCGAAGGTAGTTTAATGTTTTGGAACTCATTGCCCCAGAGTGCTGTGGAGGGCCAGTCAGTGGATATTTTTTAAGCAGTGATAGACAATTCTTGATGAGAATATGCATCAAAGGTTATGGGGAGAAGCAGAAACAAATGGATTTAGGAGGCAGAGATCAGCCTGATTGAATGTTGTAGTGGGAGCTCAATTGGACAACTGGGCCTAATTGCTATACACTTGCTGATGTGTGAAAAATTCAGTGGATGCTGTTTGGCTGGTGGAAGGAATGAGTAATTGATGTCTAGAGTGATTTTGTTCCACAGAAGCAGGCGACCCATGAACAGGTTGACTAATCCAGTTACAAGATGTTAAAGTATACATTCTTAGAGAAAGCGCGAGGTATGTTGGAGTCGGGACCTCAATAAATAATCTCAGAGAGATAGTAGTGAATCAACGTTTGGAAGTCTTCTCCCAGATTTGGATAGGGGTCTTTAAAAAAGGAAAATGAATCATGTATATTGTTTTTGACAGTCGCGGTTGATTAGGGCTAGAAACCTTTCACAGATGAGGAAATAAACACCTGTATGCCGCAATAGATCAGCTGTGACTCAATGTGTAACAATTCAGGAACACTCGCTTAAGGGAGCTATGCCCTACTCCTGCACATCATTTCCTTATGCACATTTGAGCAGAAGATATCACAAGGTAATAAGTGATAGGACGAATTACGGCTCATTCAGCTCATCAAGTCTGCGTGCACGCGCTTCAATCAATCATTAGCTGAATCTATTGAAGATCGAGGTCAATGCTGTAAAAGTCGTGAAGAGTAGACAAAAACCATGCGGAGAAACATCACGGGTGAGGCAGCATCGTTGGAGCAAAGGATAAGGCGGTTTGCATGTGGAGAGGTGGCACCGGGGAGGGGTGGTTCTGTGGGTAAGTGACGAATGTGACCAAGGGGAGGTGATTGCACGAGGGAGCGATCTTTCTGCAGCAAGCAGACAGGGGAAGGCAGAGGGAAGAGGTGGCAAGCGTTGGGGTTCATGTTGGAGGTGGCAAAATGTCAGGGCAGATTATTTGGATATTCGTCATATGTGATCTGGCTGGACTAGGGTTGAAGAGTGAGTCAGTCACTGGGTGACCGTCTGCCCGTATGGTGTATTCTTGGGGAGATGATTTTGAGTTGAGGTGCACAGTCGACGGGGAGTGTTTCGACTGACACCTTCATGCTCGGCTCTCCTTTACTCAGCACGTCAACTCCCCCTCACTTCGGAATCCAACTTCTATCCTGGGCCTCCTCCATGGCCAGAGTGATGACACCGTAATTGGAGGGAGCAGCAGCCCTCATATTTGCTGGGCAGTTTGCACCCCAGCAGTATGAACCTGACTTTCTCTGAATTATCAGATAGTCCTTTTGTACTTTCCTCCCTACCCCTTCCCTCCACTCTCCCTCATCCCCCTGCTGCACCTCTTGCTTTCTTCCAATAATTTGCATTGGAATATGGTTGAGTGGGGCACACCATCGAGTACGGCTAGCCCAGCCTGCAGCTGTCCGGCCCCTTTCACTCTTTAAAACATTTGTTTTTTTAGTTTGTTAAAGTTTATTGTTTTTGGAGGTCTTAATCTTTTTTAATGTTGTGTGGGGGGGGTGTAGGGTGGTAGGGGGAAACTACTGCATTTCCTTCAGGTGGAAAAAAAAAGTCGCTACCTGGTCCAAGATGCAGTTTTTCTCCCAGACACGTTTTCTTTTCCCCTTCCTCGCGTCCACACCACGGGACTGGAGCGAGCGTTTCATGCTGACCGGTCCAGAACTGTGGCACTTCGTGCGCTATGTATTCCATGCGACGGGCGATGCTTAACGAGGTTGCCGTGTAGTACGCTTTCAGAGTGCTAGACCGCCGACTCCAACATGTGCAGATCTGTGGGTCTGGAGGACGTCCAGCGCGGCAAGGGGGGCGCTGACGTTTACACACCTGCGGAGCCTGGTGATCTCGCCCGAATCGCCAGTGATCCAGAGCGCCGAACGAACGACGGTTCTGTGGAGCAAAGAGTATCCGGGCGCTGCAGTTCTGTGGCTCAAGCAAGCCTACGGCCCGTTCCATGAACCGTGGCCAAGCTGCTGAAGAGGGGGGTTGTGGACTCAGCTGTGGCACAAAGGGAGCTTACCATCATTCACGGCAAAAGAAGGCAACTGCAAAAATCGGCCTCCGTTGCGGCCCTGGCGGGTGGGTCTCAAATAGGCCCTGACTACCGGGTGACAAGAACGGATTGGACCGGACTTAGTGGTTGAGTGCCGTTCCACGGGAATTCACAGCGGGATCACAGTGAAATAGTGGGGGTGCCAGTTGGTCACTCATTTATATGTTTTATGTTAAATAATGTCCTTTTGTTGCCCTAATTGTTTAAAAAGTTTACATATCTCTCGCATCACAACATCGAGTTTACACGTGGTAGAGTTGCGCCATGTGAAATTACAGCCCTTGCCGCGCCGGAGACCCTGGTTCGATTCCCTACACCAAAGGTGGAAATCGTTAACTAGAAGTTGAAGTAATACGTTCTCCCTGTGACCTACTTGGTTTTTCCTCGCCGAATCATCTGGTTTCCTCCCCCACTGCCAAGACGTGGAATTACTCATGTAGTAGGACTTAGATTGACTTGGTATGTAAATACAGTCCCATAACTAGTGGTGGTAGGCTTAGTTGTTAAGTTTCGTAGTCGGGGTATGAAACGCAGACCCGGTGGGCCAAAGTAGCCACCTTGTCCACGCTAATAAGAGGGTCTCAAAAACTAAAACGAAGTAATGCAGATCGAATTTAGGAGGAAGTTATGGAGTGTCGTGCCAGGTGAACAATCAATAGCCATGATGTTTACAAGAAAGTCAATGGTGTTAGCAGTCTATCCCCTGAAGGCAAGCTTATAGTTTTGTTTTCCCCCTCCCACAGTAAAACTGTGTCAGTGGCCCAGCAGGCCAACCTCATATTCATGAGACAGGGTGTCTTAAAATCTTGACCATCAAGCTCAACACTATGTGTTTGACTTATTTTAGTCTTCATTGGCTCTGAAGTGCAGCTGTGATCAGAGTGGATAATAGAATGCCCATATTAATGAAACTAGCTGTGTGAATTCAGACAATTGAATTCCCTTTTGAGGTGCTAACAAACATCACATTCCATCATCAGGCAACCAACACTAAATTGAAGTATTCTCTAATAAAGACCACAATATTATATTTATTCCTCATTAGCACATCCTTCGGCAGATCCGTCCGTGGAGTCACACTTAAGGTCAGTTTGAAGAAACCTCCATCCTCACCACGGCTGCTCCTGACCTTTTGCTTCCCATGGGGATCACAATGCCTACGGAAAGTGAGGCTTTGATTCGCATACCCTTCTCCCAACCACAGCTGCTAACTCCAAACAGGGAGCTTGAACCTGCGGTATCCAGCAGAAAGTGCTGAGAAACAACTCACATACGTGGTATTATATGTAAGGTGGCACCAAAGTCGTGGTTTCGCGCTGATAATTACCCGGGGACAACTCACCCTTTGGATGGCGAAAGCCGAACCAGTTATCTTTGTCAACAGAAATTCGACGCGTTGATGTATTCTAGGGATTAGGTCAATGATCAGTTTTTCTGTTTTCTTTCATTTTGTTGAGAGGACTCTAATTGTTGGTTGAGGTATGAAAAGAGTGTATAGTACTTGTAGGTGCAACCCATTATTTTGTATTGAAACCTGTTGCAAGCAATCATTACACACCTGCTAAATCACCCAAAGTGAGAAGAGCATTTTCTAAATATTTCGTGGAATTAAAACAATTCACACAGGGACCAAGTTTTGTCATATGATATGTCAATGTACTTCCTCAATGTATCAAAATGGTAAATATCGTGTAACAAATGAGGACAAAATCGCCTCCCCAAAGAAGATCAAAACAAACAACGATTCAAGCAGTCTTGAACAGGAGGGATCCACTACGACCCGAAACGTCAACCATATACCTTCACCCGGTCCAGTAATCGCCCCTTTACCCCGCTGAATTACTCCAGCATTCGTGTCTAGTTCATTGTAGAACCAGCCACCTACGGGTATCCATTCCACCATTTAAAACACCATATTCAGGTTTTTTTCATAAGAAAATAGTCTCAGCTAATGTGTGTCCTAGAGGAATTATGTTTTTTCAAATGATTTGTATGTCACATGACATATTCTGAAGCATTCAACAATATGTATACCGCTCATTTCCATTACCGACAGTCATCTTCCGGTCCCTGCCATCCACTTTTTTGGCATGAGCTTTCTATTCATTCTCGCTCGTTATCTCCATAATCACATCACATATCGCTCGGTTACCCTGTCCCCGGACTCTCAGTCTGTGAAAGGGTCCTCAAGAAAATGCCTCCTTTTCTCCAGACTTTCCTGCCTGACCCGCTAAATATTCCAATGTTTTATGTCTAACATCACTCATTTATTGTTAATTGTAAAAAATATGGAGAATGTAATGTTATTTAAACAATCATAATAATGATGAACTTGCCTGGCTTTGTGGTAGCTCTTTCATTGATCAGGCACAATAGCTTCCTTCCTCAATTATTCATTTACAAGTGACATAATTGGTGTAAAAGCAGATTCTGCTAGAAGGACTCCCAATTTCACTTTGGTGGTCCATGATACGCGGTATTCAGTGCGCGATGTAAACCTATGAGTATGTATGGATGAATACGAATCCTGTTTGTGACAGAAGGTTTTAAGAAGGTCTCGCCCGAAACGCTACCACATATATCATCTCTCCAGAGTAATGCTGCCTGTCCCCTAGTTAGGGGAAGACTCCCGCATTTTGTGTCTTGTCGAAATTCCGTTTGGTGACAGACGGTAAGACTCGTGGTATGAATAAGCGATAGACAAAGCTGTGTTTTAATCTTTACTTACCTTGCAACACCAAGTTTGGTTGCCGCCATTCCGACTACATAATTGCATGATAACAATAGGATGAAGTCAACATGGTTTGGTGAAGGGGAGACGCTTGCCTGACAATCTGTTGGGAGAATTCTTTGAGGAAATAAATCGCAGGACCGCCACGGAGATCGTAATGTTTTTACATGGATTTTCAGAAGGCCTTTCATAGCTGTTGCATGTTTGTTGCTAAAGAGAATGAGAGCCAATGGTATTCTAAGAAGACATAGCAATGTTTAGAAGATTGTCTCAAATAAGCAAACAAGCAAGTAGGCCTTTTCTGGTTGGCTAGCCAGTGTTCCAATTAGGGTTGGTGTTGAGTCCAGCTACTCTGCCATCATAATGTAAAACATTATGATTAGGATGATGGAAGATACTTTCTGCCAGTTTGGGATGATATTATGTAAGATAGGCAGTGTAGAGAAAGCTGGACTCTGCAAAAGAACTTGGATAGGTTGGGAGAGTGGCGAGTAAGTTGCAGATGGAATACATTGCGAAAGTGTGTGACTGTTCCTTTGGTAGCAAATAAAGGCGTAGATTATTTTCTAAATGGAAGAGAATTCAAAATTGGAGGTGCAAAGTGACTTTGGGAGTGCTGGTGCAGGATTCCTTAAAGTTTCATTTTTTAGGTTGATTTGTAGTAACGAAACAAGATGCACTATAGCATTCTTTTTGAGAATACTAGAATAAGGACAAAGATGTAAATACAAAGATCGTGCAAGATAATCAAAGACATATAATAATAAAAGACGTGACCACACATGCGTGAACACTGGGAGCAATATAGAGATTGCCTCGAACAACAATTCATCCACTCCCTAATATAGATTATCTATGCTGTTTTTTTTTATTGCGACGGCACTTTAGACACTTTTAGCCCTTCTTGCTGAAAGGGGTCGTCAATCTGAAACATCACCAGTATCTTCTGACCACTAGGCTGCTGCCCTACCCGCTGAATGTTTAATCACATTTTTGTGTCAATCCTTTGTCCTTCTTCCAAATGTTCCTTATAACCAATATACGTGTGCAACTAGCTCTCTGACAGCACGACGCACAGCAAACACAGAGAAAGGAAAGGTTACCGAAGAATAATGAAAGGATGAGTGAGAAGTGTGGGGGAAACTAAATAGGAGAATAAAAGAAGGTTCAAATCAAGACAAAAAGGGTTACTTGACGTGTGAAAAATGAGAGACGAAAGATTACAGACAAGGCCTTCTTCCAAAAGCTGAATTATAGGTAACATCATCCTATCCACAACAGAGAAAAGTGGCATACCTACAAAGATAATCTACCTCTTTGTGACCCCTCAAAACGTTCAAGTTGAACTCTTATACACTTCCTCCAAAAATCAAAAGGACTTATATAGGGGCACATTGCCCCGCGGCTATATGGCCAAACGGAGCGACTACCCCTGCCGTTTGGACAGGGTAAATCGATGCTGTCACTGTATTCCCAGCCTTGTGCGAGCGGACCGTTATGCCCTAATCACCGAAATCATCCCACATCCACTAGCTAGACGATTACTGCATGGTGCTTAACCCACTACTGCAATGAATTCAATCCAAGGGGGGGGGGGGGGGGGAAACACAATAGCGCATAGGCACTAAATTCCCCGGACACAGTTTTCCAACATCTCCATAGTTCCCATTTCTTAGACTAGCACTATTACTATGCACTAGAAGCGAGGTAACAGTCTAACTGACGAGAATTCTACTACCAGTAAAGTGCCACTGACGTACCTACACCATGGCTTATATTGACTACCTTCTTCCCCCTATAGTTTCTTGCTAATCCTGTAAGGACTATAAATTCCTAAGTATTTAACGCCAAGGTGTCATCCCTACCACCATTTTGTCCAGCCTTCTGATATCTGAATCTCACACCGGTGAGTGTTGTTTCCCAACAGTTACGCCATCGGATTTCATGCGCATCCAACTCTTATTAATCACTGGAGCCAATGCGGTGGTGAATACTCTATACGCCACTATGAACTAACTGTGGCGGAGCCACAGAGGCGGTAGTCGACATTGAGGGATGAACAAAATCGGCAAAAAGGATGGTTGGCAAGTCCACCCAGAGAGTCGCCAATCCAACCAGGAGTGGTTAAAGGCATGGCAGTGGTGTCAGGATGGAGAAAACGAAAGCCCTAAATCCTACAAGAGTGCAGTATTTACCTTTACACAAGCTCCAGCTTCACGTGTCTTCAAGCAGAATTAGTATAACACATGAAGATGATTTTAAAGCATGTTTTAGACACTCTATCTGTCCCCTATCCCTTGCTTGTCTTCCTTGAAGCAAACAAAAAAAATTGGCAATTCCATTTTAGGGATCAGTACTACAGTAGAATCTCTCGATCGCCTGGAAGCTCAGGAGGAGTTTGGGCTGCTTTAAAAATTTGAGGCTTTTTTAACAATTGTGCAGAGGAACGACACAGTGATTGGCAGCGTGGCACAGCAGTCGAGTCCTTGGGGCGATAGTTCCGCATCCTCTGAAGCCCTACTTCAAACCCATGCAAGCAGGTTCCAACTGACGTTTTCGCCATCTGGGGGAAATAATATCGTACCCCAACAGATCAGTAACATGGGGATAAAGTCACAAATAAGCTGGAGTTTGGTTCAGCGGAAATCAAAACAGGCAGCATCTCTACTCGATAAAAGGAAAGGGTGACGCTCTATAATCGGCCTTCTTCAGACAGAGAGGTCAGGGGGAAAAGGGAAAACGAATGAGAGTACGAAGACGGTGATGATATGTGGGAGAACAATAGAACAAATGAATGAAAGGTATGCAAAAAAGTAACGATGATAACAGGATGAGCTTGCCCATTGTTTAGCTGTAGCCCAAGGTGAAAATCACAGTACGAGATCAATGAAAAACTCAACAAAACAACTTTGAAGCTGGTATGACATGGGGTGGAAGGTCTTGGATATCGGGTGATGCAAGAGTTTTCTTGAAGTTACAATAGAAATGGCATATTGGAGCTGGCTGGGGGAGCAATGGTGGGGAGTTAGCCACTGCTAGGTGTAGTCAATATGTTCATATTGTCACAACGCATACGAACACAGATGATCAATTCTGGGGGACTTAGTAATTGAAGAAACTCAAATTGACAGAGATTTGTGACCATAGCACATAAAACAAACATTTGGCCACCGAAGCTCATTGACAGCACACAAAGCTAAAAGACGACCAGAGATGCTGGCCTTGTACCGAGATGAAGTACTTCAATTATTTAAAGTGTCTATTTCGTTCAGTTTCTTATACGAGTATCCGCAGTTCCGGTCCTGTACAAACAACATTTGCACCGGTCCTGTTAAAACCTTGGGGTGAGTTATCGAATCATAAGGAACTATGTACAGGAAGCCCTACCGATTTTTTAATCTTCATGTTGTAGATGTGATCAGCCCCGATGGGATAAAAGAACAGGAACCTGAAAGTAAGAATTAAGAATCGTAGAAACTTGATGAAATCAGAAAAACGCTGTTCACCTCATTGTGCCTCAGCCTGGCTTCTTGCTGTAAATGAGGGATAATCTGCACCATGGGGGTTTCGGCCAATAAGAGCCTCGACATATACTATTCTATGGTGCCCGATTCATGACTCTATTTTCCGAAAGGTCTGGTTTTGGATTTTGCCTCCATGCGCCACTTGCTTTTTAGGTAAGCAGGTTGAAAAAACAAATACCAAAGCTAAAAAGTACTCTCTGAATAATTGGAAGAACAACTAAGTGCTGGAATAACTCAGCGGGACAAGCGGCCCTCTACGGAGAACATGGACAGGTGACGTTTCAGATTTCTATTGCGCCTTTAACTACCACAAACAAGAGCATCTTTTCCAGTCTGAGGAATGGTCTTGCCCCGAATCGTCACCCATTCCTTCTCTCCTGAGGTGCTGCCTGAATCCCGCTGAGTTACTCCAGCATTTTGGAGTGATTCCAGCATTTTGTGTCTCCAGCATGCTGTACTTTGTTTTATCTAAACCAGCCATGGTCTGTAAAGACTTCCATTCTTTAGTCAATGAAGAATATAACACTAAGCTTGCTAATAAATCATCTTAGAGATAAAAGAGACTACAGATGTTGTAATCGAAGATAGGACACAAAATGCTGGAGTAACTCAGCGGGGGGCAGGCAGCATTTGTGGAGCGCAAGGATTGGGTGACGTTTTCATCTCGAGACCCTTCTTCAGACAAAAACAAAATCAAGTAATGGAGGAAAAACTCAGAGTGGGTCAGGCAGCAGCTGTCGCAGCTGGAGGGGGGAGAATGGACAGACATGAGGTGTTCAGGTTGGATTCTTCTTTGGACTGATGTAGTCAGGGGGAGGGATCAAAGGGGAAAACGGGAAAAGAAAGGGGGAGGGGGGTAATGCAGGCCTGATTTGATGTGGATATAGGGGATGGGGGGGGGGGGGGGGGGGGGAGAGAGAAGGAATAGGCAAATGGATGGAGTAAGTGGCAAATGCTTGATGTGAAAAGGAGACAAGGGGGTATCAAATAAGGACAGAAGAGGAGTGTGAAGCTGGGGGGCAGGGATATGGATGGAATTGGATGGGGTGAAGGGGGAAGGATAAAAAGGAATAATGGGAGTCCGGGATGAGTAGGAACTTACATAGGAGGGGGAAAGGAGCAGTTTGGGGACATGGTGGGGAAATGTGCCTGTATCTTGGTGGCCGAAACAGAGGGGGCATAGTGGAGTGCATATATACTGAAATTGGAGAGTTCAATGTGACATGTTGTCTATGTCCTGTGGTTCCAGAGAACTAATTGCTGAACTACTTTCTAGCTCTTTGGTGACGCTGGGGACTTTCCTGATCAGGCTTAGCCTTGCACTAAACATTATGACATTGTACTGTACTGTAAATGTGCAACAATGTAACTGCACTGTGCATTGAATGGCTCGATTGTAATCATATATTGTCTTTCTGCTGCTGACTGGTTAGCACACATTAAAATTTAGAAGATAATGGTGTTGGATGTGGAGCCTGTGATGTGAAAGAGGAGAAACAGGAGAACATTACCCTTGTTCTGCCTGTGGACAGAGGGGAGAAGTATGTGAATGCAGAATGCAGAAGGACATATACTAGGAGAGAAATAGGTAAGGCTCTCTCCATCCCCAAAGCAGAGGGGGAAAGTAAGTTTACCGAAGAAATTTCATTGTTCCGTTTTGGAACATATGACAATTAAACGCTCTTGACTTGGGCATGTCCCAAATCACTTCACAGCCCAAGTTATATCTGCGCATTCTTTAGCAAAACCAGATTTCCTAGTTCGTCACAGGGAGCAGTATCTTGGACCTGTATGGGTTAACTCTCCCGTAACTGTACCTCTGTCAGGTGTACTTTTGTCAGGTAACTGCTTCTTCTTAGCGACATTTCTTCTTCTTCTTGCATTCGAGGCAGCAGAAGACTGCAGCAGGGTGATGCCATCCGGTTCGACATACATTGGTGCCCGGCCTGAGAGGGGCGGTGCCTGGTCCGTGTTTGGTGCCAAGTTGCCGCGACTGAGGTTGCATTTCCGCTGCTGTCTCCGTTTGTTGTCGTCCGCCCGACTTGAGGTCAGTTGACAGGGCTCACCACGGGGAGGTCGACCAACATGTGCCCCACAATGCATTCAATATATTATACAATACAATACAAATACAATACAATACAATTTACTTGTCACTTGAACTTCATAGAGGCTCAAGTGAAATGTTGTTTCTGCAGTCATACATACAAGAAAAAAAAAGACCCAAGACACAACACAATTTACACAGACATCCATCACAGCGCATCTCCACCTCGCTGTGATGGAAGGCAAAAAAAAAACGTATCTCTCCCCTGCACTTCCCTCTCCCCCCGATGTCAGAGCCATTATGTATTATGAGCCAAACATATTTTTTATATCATGCTATTTCATATATCTTGGTTCCTTTTGCTGGAAGATTTTTGCATTCTCTTTGACCCAGTTAGAAATATGGAAGCAGAACTAAGGACATATACTTAAGAAAAATACCTCAGTGAAGCCAATCTCTATCACCATCCTATAACACCCTGGTTAACAGTATCATGCTATGTGTGGTATCGGTCTGCAGCCACAGTTCTATTTAAACCAACTGAGCATTCAGTTACTTGTTGCTTCTCCATCCTCTAACTAATTGGCAAGGCAATGTCAGGTAAGGACTGACATCTTCCTTGCAAATCTATGGTGTAACACAGATTTTATTGCTATATTCACCATCCATCCTTTTTGTGATCACTGAATGACGATTTTAACGTAATTATGTGACCTATATGCATCAGTTTTTAGTTCAGGTTAATTTAGAGATACAGCGACGAATCAGGCCTGTCGGCCCACCTAGTTCGTGTTGACCAGCACTTTCCACACATTAACATGACCTTACACACATTAAGGACAATTTTACACATTTGATAGCGTCGTCAATTAACCTACACACCTGTACGCCATGAAACGTCATGTACGGATGAAACCAAAGGTCTCAGGGAAAAGCCACGCAGGTCATGGGGAGAACATACAAATTCCGTACAGACAGCCCCATAGTCAGGATCGAACCGGGGTCTCTGATGCTGTAATGCAGCAGCTCTACTGCTGGCACCTGCCATGCTGCCCTCTCAGTTGAGCTGAGTCCAGAGAGATCAGTGTGGCAGTGACACTGTTCATTAACTCACATTACCTGAAGAAGGATCTCGTTCCCTCAACGTCACCCATTCCTTCTCTCAGGAGATACTGCCTGTCCCACTGAGGGTTACTCCACTTTTTTGTGCCTATCTTCACATTATATATAAATTGTGTACTGCAAATGATTGATTTTCCTGTCCTGTGAACTGACAGGCCTCGGCGTAGTAAAGAGAACATCCTCAATCCTCACGCGTTTCACTTTTAACAATCCAAATGCCCATTCCCCTCAGACAATACATGATTCTTGCAGAACTATTCGTTTAGTTTAGATTAGTTTTGTTTAGAGATACAGCACGGAAACAGGCCCTTCAGCCCACCGAGTCCACAACCGACCAGCAATCCCTGCAAATGAACACTATCCTACACACACTAATGGGCAGTGTACACTCAACACCAAGCCAATTATCCTACAAACTGTACTTGTTGGAGTGTGGGAGGAAAAACCGAAGATCTCGGAGAAAACCCACGCAGGTCACAGGGAGAACGTACAAAACTCCGAACAGACAGCACCCACCGTCGGGATCGAACAGGGGTCTCTGGCGCGCTATAACTCGACCCACACTGCGCCACCATGTGCGCCCGAGAACAGTTCCATGATGAAGAAGTCACTATATATATTTATATTTATTAATAAATCCAGGACACATTTAGTTGTGTAAGATAGATATGCACTGAAACATACTAAAATTTATTTCTACATCTACATTTAAAACTTTAAAATCTAAAATACACCTTTCAAGTTAAAAGAGCTTTAGTGAATTGCTACAAAATATTGTCT